>NC_062558.1:52440087-52442587 GCF_016906955.1 Phacochoerus africanus | reverse complement strand
CCATCTCGTCTGATCTCGGAAGCTAAGCAGGGTCGGCCCTGGTTAGTACTTGGATGGGAGCCCGCCTGGGAATACCGGGTGCTGTAGCTTTTGCCTCCCTCTCCTTTAGGCGCCCCGCCGCCGCCCCCTTCAGCGCACTTCACCGCCAGCCCCAGCGCCCCCTGCCCCGACTGCCCCTCCCGCCCCACCGTGCGGCGCGGCCAGCCAGTGGTCCGCGCCCGCAGGCGGCCTCATCCCAGCCCTTGGACCTCAGAGCCCCTGCCGCCGGCCCGGGCTCCTCCAAGGGCCTGGCCACCGCACGCTGGCTGGCCTGTCGGCCGGCCGTGACCTCCCCTCCTCGCCCCCCGCACAGCTGCTCCCCTCCTTCGCCCGGGACCCAAGCCCGGCCCGGCCCCGCCCTTCGGCCGGATGGATGGACGATATTGGCCCCGGCAGATGGACAGGCGGACGGTCGGCGGCTGCCGGCCGCTCTTGGAACCTGGCCCCCTCCATACTACCCATTCCTGGCCCTCCCGATCCAGGAAACCAGACGGGCGGCGTGGGCCGGCCAGGAGCCCTCAAGACAGTCCCGGGGGCGCGGCGCGCGCCAGAGGGGGCAACCCGTGTCCCTAGTAGAGAGAAAAAGCAACGGAGACAAAGCAAGCCGCCTGGTCCCCATGCGCACGCTCCAGCCCGAACCAGCCCGAACGTGCACCCACCTCACCTCACTGTCTCGGGGCGGGGGAGGGTTTCTTCTGGCCTGAGAGGGACCTGGGGGAAGGCATCCGAGCGGAAGCGGAATCCTGACACCTTGGCTGCAGGTCCTGGGCCCCTCCCCCGTCCCCGCCTCTGCCTGGACCCCTCCTCACCTCTCCTCCCTGCCCGCCCCACCCCCCCCCCCCGTGCCCCCAAGCCCGGCCACCCCCCTCCCCCCTCCCCCCTCCCCCCTAGCCCGGCCACCCCACACCCACCCCGACCCCCTCCCCTGCCAGCCTCAGGCCGCCTCCTGCCCCAGCCCAGCCCAAGCCCTTCCTTGCGAAAGCCGCCTCTTCAGCAGAGCCTCTCTCTGATCTGTGTCAGGCTCTGACCCTATGGTCCCAGTGCCTCTGGGTCGGGGGGTGGTATCCCCTCCTCCCGCCACCTCTCCTTCCGTCTCTGGATCTCTGTCTTCTCCCTAGCTTCTTCTCTCTCTTTCTCTCTCGCCTTCCTCTCTCTCTCTCCCACCGCCCCCACCCCCACCCCCGCTGCGCTGGCACCGCACCCCGCGCGCGCGTTTGTGTGTGTGTGTGTGTGTGTGTGTGTGTGTATTGTGTTGAGTGTGACAGAGCCAGAGAGAGACGTGTGGATGGGTGGGGGGGGGGTGGCACCTTGTGGGCAGGGGAACAGGCTCCGAGCCCGCCCGCCTGCCCGTCCTCAGCTCTCCCCACCAGGCTCTCCGGTTTGACGACGAGGCCCCCCGCCCCGTGTCCTGGACTCCTGTGGGGAAGGTGGCCTTGGAAAGGCCACCTGCGGGCCTGATGCCCTCCTGCTGCCACGCTGGTCGCTCCGGTGGGGTTGGGCGCAAGGGGGAGGGGGGGAGGGGGGTGGGCGGGGCGGCCAGACCCCGGGCTGGCTGGGCTGGGCTGGCCTAGGTGTGCAGGGGGCTCAGGGGAAAGGGAGCCTGGGCCTTGACCCCTCCGGGGCCACGCCCCCCCAACCCCCGCCCACTGCGGGTGACGAGCGGCCGTGGGGTGCCGAGCGCAGACGGGCCTGCCGAGTGCCACCCGTCCGGGCATGCATGGGAAGTGGCGAGACTTCCACCACCCTCCGGGTGCCAGAGGCCTCTGGTCCCCTGTTCGGCAGGGGGGCCCTGGCGGCGGGCTGCGTGGGCAGAGGCGCCCGCAAGAGGGCAGGCCAAGCGCCAGGGGCGGCCCGGAGCCCGAGCCCGGAGCCCGGAGGCGCGGCGGCGGGCTCTTGGGGCGGCGCCGGCACCCTCCTCCGTCTACGCCATACCACCTGAACGCGCCCGATCTCTTCTGATCTCGGAAGCTAAGCAGGGTCGGCTCTGTTAGTACTTGGATGGGAGACCGCCTGGGAATACCGGGTGCGTTAGGCTTTTTGCCTCCCTCTCCTTTAGGCGCCGCCGCCGCCGCCCCTTCAGCGCACTTCACCGCCAGCCCCAGCGCCCCCTGCCCCGACTGCCCCTCCCGCCCACCGTGCGCGCGGCCAGCCAGTGTCCGCGCCCGCAGGCGGCCTCATCCCAGCCCTTGACCTCAGAGCCCCTGCCGCCGCCCGGGCTCCCTCCGAAGGGCCTGGCCCACCGCACGCTGGCTGGCCTGTCGGCCGGCCGTGACCTGCCCGCTCGCCCCCCCGCACAGCTGCTCCCCTCCTTCGCCCGGGACCAAGGCCCGGCCCGCCCCGCCCTTCGCGCGGTGGATGGACGGATTGGCCCGGCAGATGGACAGGCGGACGGTCGGTCGGCTGCCGGCCGCTCTTGGAACCGGGCCCCTCCATACTACCCTTTTTCCTGGCCTCCCGATCC